>NC_054378.1:84562216-84589716 GCF_017654675.1 Xenopus laevis | reverse complement strand
TTTTTTTGAGAGAGCACCATGGCCAACTGTTTTTTCCCTGTACCTTTATTCTATAAAATAGAATTTAGTTAGTAAATGTAGTACATAACCACTGAATAATTATTGCTAAATATTAAGATAATTCTTTCTGGCTCTGTGGTTTTTGCCACTGCATTGCAATGCTAGGTTTTCCCATTTGGATCTGGCCAGGGCACTGTACAAAGAAGCTTTGCTTTGTTCTCCCAGTGTATTCATCTAGTTTCCTTGCACACTCCAAAAACATACAGGCAGGTTAATTGGCTCCTGAAGGTTAATTGAGTGAATGTAATATGAATTTAGGGCACACACTAACGTATATGAAGAACAATTTATGTAAAGTGGTGCATACCATGTCAGTGCTATATAAAATAAAGTGAATTATAACAAAAGAATAACATATATTTAAAATGTTGTGTTTAATGATTTCCAGTGGGAGGAGCTTTTGTAATATCTTAAAGGTGGGTGGAGCTTTTGTCACTGCATGGTCTCACTGCTCTGGGAAGAGATGTGTAATACTTGTGCTGTAATATTTTCAGTTGGAGTTGTTTTCATTATTCTGCAGTCCCTCTATAACAGTTGTACATCTTATTTTTCATTTTAATGACTATACAAAATACTATTTTACTGTTCAAGGGCCAGGAATTATTAAGATTTTGTCCCAAACAAGCCCTTTGGAAGACTAAAGGCCATAAAAATCTGTTGGCGGGCAGCCTCCAGCCCGGTGGCCTCTAGTATTCTAGCCCTTCTCTATATTATATATTTATGTATAACCGAGAAGGAAGAATACTGCAGATAAAATAAAGTCAGTAGCCAGAATCTTAAAGAGATAAAGGATGACATAAACAAAAATAACTATTTGCTTTGTGACAGTGTTTTCCCTAATTTAGAATTTTGTTTCATGTTAAATAAAAAAAAATGTACATTTATTGCTTATTACAATATTTTTTCCATAGTGCTAACAGCCTGTTTGGCAGCGAGACTCACATATTTACACACATATTTACCGGAGACACGCAATGGATTTCATTAGAGCAGAGTAAAAATGACAAGCAGCACAGATTATTTTATATTGACTTGTAACAGATTTTGTTTTTCCTTCTTCCTTGATTACCCTCAGGCAGCAGGATATGTTTAGATTTCCATGCATCTCAAACTTACAGCAAAAAAAAAAGACATTTCAAAGGATGACTATAATTGTCTTCATTATTTTTATATTTGTCAGGCCAGATAAAGACACACATCATGTTTATTGTGTGTCTGTTTTACCCTGAATGATTGATTTGCCCAGTGTCAGTTGTGTAAGGCAATTGTTGGATATTATTGATGAGAAGCATACCTGGGCTTGACATCAAATTAGTGGCCTTCATGTTACAAATACAGGAAGAAATGTCTAACGTACTTAAAGCTGTAGGAGGCAAGAATTTCTTTTTCTCATCAATGAAATACTGATTTAAGGGAGGAAGGAGAATAAAGCCTGAGTCAAAACTTCAAGCTTTCTCATTATTAGCTATACCTGAAGGGGACAGAGAAAGCCTCCTGTATTTCCTCTCATCAATACAGTAGAGCTTTTTGTCAGTAATTTGCAATAAGTGTCTGCTGCATTTCTTTGGGGACCCAGAAATCATTATTGGCTGCAGACCTGCACTGTTCCTAATTGGAAGCATTGGGCCTTATCAACTGAGGATTTTCTAGGACCTTTGACAGATACCAATACTAAAATCATTGTTCACTTGTCAATTTAAAAGACCATTAAAGCGGCTTATTTTTGTTTTAATTGGAACCTTCTCCCCTCAACAACTCTCCAAAAACACATAGGGTGGATAAGGTATTAACACTGAAGTAGAATGTTATGTAGGTCAGTTCATCAGGTTAGGATCGTGCTCAGATGAAAATTAAGCCAGAAAACATGCACATTTAGTTAAAAGGTTCTTTTTCATTTCAAAGGGACTTCACGGTCAGCATCCAAAGAGGCAGTAGCTGCCTGTAAACTTCCCAATTAAGCAAAACTGCATTCATTTAGGATGTTTGGAAAAAGTGCACTGGGGCCAAAATCAATCACGCGCTGACCGGATGAAAACATATGTGCATGGTATTGCTGTGTGGTAAGCAACTCAGCGCAGAACCCTTTTTTACATAAACCACGTATCTGTTGTGTGAATTAATTGTACCACTAACACTGTCAGATGCAACAAAACTAATATGTGCAAATGCTCCCAAGCAATAATCTGCTGAGAGTGACACTTCCCCTAACAGTCTCAGGTTTGGGGAGAAATGACGCTTGGCAGAATGA
Source organism: Xenopus laevis (assembly GCF_017654675.1). Classification (NCBI taxonomy): domain Eukaryota; kingdom Metazoa; phylum Chordata; class Amphibia; order Anura; family Pipidae; genus Xenopus; species Xenopus laevis. Next base: position 84,587,408 of record NC_054378.1, on the reverse strand, counting down.
GGAAGCAGAATTGTTTTGACACTTCATTGAATAACTAATAAAATCAGTGCTGATAATTGCAGGCAGAATTAGGATACTGTTGATTAAGCAGTTACATAAAAACACAATACATATAAAGCCTTCGATTGTGAGCTCTTGGAGTGGTAATCTTTTTCTTTCGGATGGGTAAAGCATTTCATCATCATCATCATCATCATTTATTTATATAGCGCTGTCAAGATACGCAGTGCTTTACACCACTTAAGTGAGTAAATAAACAAACATTAAATAATGTACTTAATAAAGTGAGTGAGTGGGGAACAAATGAACAGAGGTAAACAAATTATGCATCTTAAGAGGGAAGAATATATTTTGTCAAGGGAATACTGGTTATGGCATAATAAATAAATGGTCCCCCGCCTGGGGAAAATGGGCAGTCAGTATGCTGCTGTTTCTGTTTTTGTTAGACATTTTCGTAAGCTGGGGACTGACAGATTTCTGAGCCTAAACTTAATGCAGGTGAACATTGGCCAGTATCACTTTGGCATGAGTATAGGGATACAACTCAGAATATAGGGATACACCCTAAGGGCGCTGTTTGTACCTGCGCTCCCCTGCGTTGCGCTGTCTTCCATTCCGCCGCAGGGGAGCGCAGGAGTCGACGCACTCAATTGTTTTCAAGGGGGCTGTACTCACTCAGACGCATGTAGCGCCAAACGCAGGTGAAATGCAACATGCTGCATCCCAACCTGCGTTTGGTGCTTACATGCATCTTTGTGAGTACAGCCCCCTTCAAAATAATTGACTGTGTCTACTCCTGCACTCCCCTGCGGCTGAATGGAAGAAAGCGCAACGCAGGGGAATGCAGGTAAAAACGGTCGTGTGTAAGAGCCCTTATACGCAAAGGCAGTTACCATATAATTAGTACGCAATAATATGTACAATAAAGAAATTCCCTACCTATAGTGCTTTCTGGTGTTGCTGGCCTTATATTTATATGGAGAGAGAGAATAAGAAGAAGACATCTGTGTATTAAAGGTTTAAGTACAACCAACATGATGTTTTGGTCCCCTTTGGGGGCTTTTTCAAGGCCTGTAGAGAGGTCCCAATGAGCCAAAAAATTACATCACATCAATACACAGAAAAGCCCAAATGTTGCTGGTCTTTCTTCTCTATATTTTTACTGATACCTCGGGCACCTGGGCATTGACAAAAAATGTGCTGTCTGTCGGGTTTATTTGTATTCATTTATATGTTTAAATGATTTTTTAGTAGGCATGACCCAAATTATGGAAAGACCCCTTAACCAGAAAAACCTGAGCATTTTATATAACAGGCCCCATACCTGTATAGAATATATATATAAGCATTGCATGACCAATGACTTCTGGAAGATGACCCCCTGTATAATGTGGTTCTTTATTTTTTATATGTTGTACAATGTTAAAGTCTTCATTAGGACAGTTCTAATATATATATATATATATATATATATATATATATATATATATATATACTGTATATATATATATATATATTTATATATTATATATTTATATATATATATATTTATTTATACCCAGATAGCAGTGTAAACTAAAATCCAGAGCTGCAGAACAAAGAGCATACATAATTAAAAAGCAAAAAAAAAAAAGAATTCCACCTGCAAATTATCTGAGTATATCATACATTAATTTGTACTAATTATTCTTTTTAAAGGGGTTTCCCTTTCAATCGTCACAGTTGTCCTGCAAGTATGTTTTTTTTAGTATTGAGAAGCATTTACTCTTCTTACCAAACTGTCACCTAAGGTGTACACTGATAATAATTCCCTCTGGTTGGATTTAACAAAGGTTAGACATTTCTATCCAAAGACAAAGGCACAGTCACACGTATGCTTGCTGTACAACCGAAATGTTACCGTGCATCATCGCTGTCATTTGCATCATCTAAACAATAGGCTTCATTGTCTAAATGCATACAATGCACACATGGGTATAATTTTCTTATTTAAATAAAAAATAATAAACGTGTCATGAATTTTTTTAATTATTTTTTTGGCTGTTTTAAGATAACTGATGTTCTGTTTGGCTGCTGTTTTATTTGCTGTCATAAATAATTTGAATCAGAAATCATTTAAGCATGTGTACAACCCATGGAGGGATTCATTTGACCTCATTATACTGCAATAAAGAGAAAAAAAATCCAGTTTGTTAAATATCACCAAACTGCATGCATTTCGCATCAGATCATAAGAGCCGTGCTTCAAAAGATGCTTCTTTGAAAAATAGAATGGGTTAACTTTGGTGGCCAGAAGCCCTTCTTAGAAATGCAGGAAAATATACAGAGAAGCAGCCCCTTTAAAAGCTGAGCAACTAAAGAAAAAAGAGATTTATGCTTTTAATTAATGGCAATTAAACCATGCCTGTTGGCAAGGCCTATGGCAATTGTTCCCTGTAAAAAGAAGGCCGAGCTGGTGACAAGCATTTGAATCCGCTAAGTTCTGTCAGGGGAGCTGACTCTGCAGGCATCAAAACCAAACTAAATCAATAAAAGAATTAAACTTTTATAAATTGCATTTTGACAAGTATCAGATACCGTTAAGCTTTGATATTATGAATTCCTTGGAGGTGATGCAAACAAGAAGGGCCGCAGTTAGAGATCCAAACAATCAAAGAGGCTTGTTAACATGCGCTGTCAAATGCATCAGTGCTATTAATTACTACAAATTAATGTGACTTTCTCTTCCTCTGGTGATTGGAATAATAATCAGCTGGATTCAAGGAATGAACACACAGAACATATGCATCGCTGCCAAAAATAATACGTTAAGAAACCAGCAGACATTTGCAATACTTACGCTCACAGGCTTGATAATTTTCTCGGGCACGTGAACAAGCAATTCAGTTTGGAATCATAATTGCACCCATCTCCCTCTAATATTTAACAGCTTTGGCTTGTAGGAAATCTTCATTTGCAACACACTGAATTAATGTATGCATATTGTTAGCTTGTTGTATTTTTGACCAGTTCTTGAAGCGTCTCATAGGACTTGATGGTGAAAAATACTGTATCTTAATTAATATTTGAGAGAGACTGCGAAGCTCAAAGACTGCTACAGAGCCTGAAGGTAAGTTTCATAAATTAGTTGCCCGTAGTTCCCTAAACAACATATTACCAACACATAGGTGATTATTTATTAAAGATGTAAGGTTGCAAAGTCATATCAAAGCCAGAAAAACAAAAGCCACACACTGAGACACACATATGCACACAATTTATCAGATAAAATGCATCCTGTTGAGTCCACCTTTTAACTGCCTAGTTGCACATCATTTGGGTCACATCTAAATTTGATTGGGGTTTAGTGTTTGGTATATTATTATTATTCATAGAAACCTCACGCTATTTAGTGAATATGTACTATTAAAACGATATGAAAGCTTAATGTACATTGCTTTAGTTGGAAAAATGGGGACTGGCACAATCCAGTTGGGCGCAGGTTCAAAAATACCACCCTTGAAATATTTTTAAAACAATTTCACCAATTTGATTGGACGATCTTATACTGTGGCTGGATAACTCAGGGAGTCTAACTGGTGTAGTTGTCTTTTTATTCCCTACTAATGTATAAGCCCAGTGGAACAGAGCCATCATCAACTCCGGCCTGGTTTTCCTCCGTTATTGAGATGGAGCTATAATCGTAACTACATTATTGCTTAAATGCTTGATTTATCTCCCCATAGCTGTAGCAGGTGTAACATCTCTGCACACAAGTGCCAGCAACTACCCTGTTTTGTTCCTAAATTCAGCTATTTTTGTGCTGAGTGTAGTCTTTTTGGCATGTTGCAGCATATAATTGTGATACTCCCTAGTGCCTAGTAGCCACAGTGCATTTTTCTCTGTTGTAGGCTGTTGGATATATAGATCCTCTGCTTTTATCAGACTCTGTTCAGCTTGTGTTCCCTTACCTATTGTTATTTTATGCCAGGCAGTAACTAACATATTTCTTTGATATATGACTCCATTCTGTGCCTGGTGTCTGCGTATGGGACCTGTTATCCAGGATGCCCAGAATCTGGATCTTTCCATAATTTGAATCTTCATACCTCAAGTTTACTAATAAAAATCATGTAAACATTAAATAAACACAATATGCTGGTTTTGCTTAAAATAAGCAATAAGTATATATTAGTTTGAATCAAGTACAAGGTCCTGCTTTATAATAACAGAGAAAAAGGAAATACGTTTGTAAAATTTAGATTATTTGGATAAAATTGAGTCTATGGGAGACAGCCTTTCTGTAATTTGGAGCTTTCGTTGGTGCAGCCCCTGGGCAAACACAGTGGATTTCAGGGCACAAATATGATATTTCGCATGTCATGCCAAAATTCCCCACTCCGGCAGTGCAGCAGGAGAGGAGCAGTGGGGCAGCATATTCTATTTTTTTGTAACTTATATTTTTATTGAAAGTTTTCGCAAAAAAAAAAAAAAATACAACATATACAGCAGAAAGAAAATAAATAAAATAATAAATTTAAAAAAAGGAAAAGAAGTAAAAGAAACAGAGAAAAGATCGGTCACAGAGCAAAAAGAAAGAACAGAGAGAGCTCCCATATATCTCGAGAACAAGATGGATATGTAGATTACACACTCTATAATTTCCAGGCCAGCACCACTCGCTGTTTACATGGAATAATTATATGTAGTAATTAACAGGTAGCTATCAGTCGGTCTGAAAGAGACAGAAGGAAAACTTTCACCTCATTGACAGATATATTAAACGGCATGTCTACATAGCCAAAATTCCCCTCAGAGGCAAACCTTGGGATTGCAAAGCCCCACCCCCAATGGGGGAAACATCATGTGAAGTAAAACCCCTTAGCTCCCGGATAGACCAAATATTTAAATGCTGGAGGGTGGTGGGGCAGCAGATTCTTGGACTGTGGAGAATCTGTGTTGTGTGGCCCTAGCCTAAAATGCAAAGAATCATGATTATTAGTGCTCAATCAACAAATATTGCATCTAGAACCTATCTATATTCCATAGGCACAAGGAGGGTCAATGATGCGCAAGTTAGGGGCGGATATCCACATGCCTTCCTTGCCCACCCCTCAATGCCAGCCAATCCCCTCCTTGTGGACTAGTGCACTAAAGACATGACTGCAATATATGGGACCTATTTATTATGCTGTGTAAAATGAAATTAGCTGAAAAAAAAGTGTACAAAACTGCATAAAATAAATGGCAAATTTATCAAGGAGTGTTTTATTTTACAGCATGCGAACGCCAAATTTGCCACCAATTTTTTAAAGGCCATAGTAAGTAAGTTCCAGCGGAAGTTGCTGAAAAAATCAGTAGATTATATGATATATGTCCTTTTTTAGATGCCTAAACACAACTAGATATATATTGGATATATTGTAATCTTCATATACATGTATATTTCTAATGAATAATTGTCAAGTGCTGCATTACTTGCTGACGCTATACTTTAAATAAATGATTTTGATGATTATGATTAGGATAAATCAGCACTTAATTATACAGATACTGTTGCTTTAAATTGTTGAGTTCAGTTAGCCCTGAAACCCTACATTATAAATATAAACTAAATTGACAGTATCCACAACAATACCAGATCACTTCACTTAGTCTTTACATGCTGCATTCACACTATATATATTTATATACACAGCTAATTAAGAAGGTATATACAGGTTTTCCACGCTGGCAATGCTCACAACAGTATCCTGTCATTTTACTCCAAGGTGAAACAATAACATCTGCTTATTTGTAAGTGGGAAAATGATAGCAATTGATCAAAATGTTTCTCCAGATGTTCCATTAAGAGTTGATTTGTTTATGATGGAAATTCCCTTTGGCCTGTGATATTTATCAGGAATAACAGTGCATCAACAATTCCTGAAAAACATTATGTTCCAGATCAACCGAACTGTATATCCTCCAGATATGACAAGCAAAATCAATGAATAGGTTTTTTTTAACCTTGGGTGTCTAAAATTACATGTTATTTAAGGTTTTTGTTTTGTTTTTACCCCCTATCGGGCCAGACTGAATTTGATCTAAAAATCTTTTATTATAAGGCATAAACTATTTGGTAAGTCCATGATTAAGTGCTAGTTACAGCACGAAACGCGTAAGGCGGAGTTTCTACCTTTGTTTAAAAAAGAAAATTTGGATTTTAAAACTGAACTAGCTGATTCTCTTGGTGTGCCCACCACCTTGTCTGATACAGTATATGTTCCTTTCTATGCAGGCTCAGTACACCTGGGCCTTTTGTTGTACAGTTATACTGTATATTGTTCACAGAAAGTTTCTATGTTGTGAAAAAAACGTTACTCAGAATTTGATTCTGATTTATCCCTGAAATGGAGATGTCATAACATAAACCAATAGATCCAAATAAGGCCCATAAAGTCTAATAACCCATATGCCAACTAGCTCCTTCAACAAATGAAATGAGGTGTCTAGAAAAGGATGAAACAATATGTCATTGTTCTAACATTAAATGCAGTCTTGTAGGAGACTATTAACTTATATAATAATTCGTTTTTACATATGTTACTTAAAGGAGAATTCAACCGTTATCTAAAAAAATCCCTAACCACCTACCCTACGTAGACCCCCCTCCCTCATCCCCCCAAGCCTAGCTACTACCCTGGGGAAATGCCCCTAACTTTTTACTTACCCCTCGCTGAAGATTCAGGGATCACAGTTCACGGCAGCCATCTTCTGGGTCTTCGGTAATCTGAGATTGGCTTGTTACACCTCCTGAGGAAAGTTTTGTGAAGTTGCCTCAGAAAGAAATTCGGGCTACTTCGGAAAGCCGAATCGATCCGAGTGCCATCCCGCTGGAGATTTACATTCTAGCCGGCGGGAAGCAGTTCAAGGATATTTGTCGCCCGCAGAAGAAGTGATTTGTCGCTGTCGATTAATCTCCCAAAATAACAGCGTGTGTCTCTGCCCTAAATGTTTGAGAAGGTTGCTATGGGCATAACTTCTAGTGATGCCACAAACAATGAATATGTGGTGGCCTTCTGGTGAAATGCACTTATAAGACTAATTACATACAGGCTGTGAATTTTAAGCTGCACACTTGGATTGCAGTCTTGTCTCTGCTGTCAGCAGAATGAGCTCATTATATTGTAATTAATATTAATTAAGGCAACATTAAAACTAATTTAAGAAATCAGAAAAAAGGGGTATTTTGGGATTTGTTCTTTCCAGAGCTGTCAGTAATAGCAATACCTCTGTTTACCATATGAAGCCTGTATTACGTTGTATGATGTGCCAGTATTTCAGAAGATGAAGACATTACGTTCTGATGTCACAGAAGAGAATATTAATTAGAGAATATTGACACAGACACAAACGCTACAGACACATTATGAAATGCACATTTATAATTATCTGTGTTTTAAAATGGACATATACTGTAACATAGCTCCTAACATCTTGTTATACAACTAAGGAATATACTGCATTTACCAGTGTCACAAAGGGGGGCTTGAGTCTTCCATTCTCTCTACTAAAACTGTCCTTGCCGTCTTGTGTGATGTTAGGGCTAAGCCCAAATGAAATCAACTGTAATTATTTTATATAAAGAGTTTATGTTATAGCAAACTCAATAGGACATTTAAGAGTAAAAAAAAAAACTTGAATGTGCTATGGGCAAAAGCAAGGGAAATGTCAGTCACCAAGACCGTAAGTATAAGGTGCCGAGAGCTCTCTACATGAGCATTAGAAGTGCTTGCGGCACACAAGTAATTAACAAGAACAAATGAGAAAATATGAAAGGGGAAGCACTGATATGTGTTTTTGGCTGCACTGGGAGTAGACTAAAGAGGACAAAGCTTATTAGGCTTTAGCAAAAAATAGAAAATAGCACATTATTGAAATTTCAAATAAATGGAGATCAAAAATTTACATATTTACAGAGAAATATTTAAACATTTACAGAAAATATCCAGTCGCTGGTAATTTACCCATGTGGATTGGCATTCGGTAATTCTTCTCTTAGCTCAGCCTCCTCAGAATAAGGAGCCTTTCATGTTCATACAGATTATGTTGCTGATAATTACCATAAATCTCTGCTTGTTTTGCACCTGTTGCGCCCATCATTATGGCACCTTAATAAGATAGAAGATATTAGGATGCTGCATATTTCACTACCTGTGTGTCAAAAGCTTCTTTTGTTGAAAATATGCAAAATCTGGTACATATTCAGAGACATGTGCATACATATGTCTTGACGGTTTGGCACTTCAAAGTATTTAAAGGGGAACTCCACACAAACATTAAGCTTTTTGAAAAGTAAATGTAATTTCAAGCAACTTTGCAATATACACCAATTAAAAAATATGCAGACTGTTGATGATTTTTAATGGGAACAATTCCTTAAGCCTAGCCCCTGCTCTCCTGCTGATCTCTCAGACTACTTTGCTGAGCTGCCTGACCACTGTTACTTTGTATCAGCAGCCATCTGTCCTCAGCCTCCATCCCCCAAACCCCACAATTCGATGCGCACGTGAGTTCAACAAGGAAAGGAACATCACAGTGCAATGCATTGTGGGTTTACGGAACGCATTTTAGGACATCCTGTAGCGAAATACCTGTCCTTCATGCGATGTCCTATGCCTTCAGAATGTCGCATCGGTTGCTTTTTACTGTCACTCATAGTCCAAATCTGCAGTCACACCTCCGTCCTATACCATCCCTTCTCAGCCGCCCTCCGCCTTCTGCCCTCAGTCTTCCGTCCTCAGCCCTCCATCCTTCGCCCTCAGTCTTCTGCCTTCTGCCCTCAGTTCTCTTACTTCAGTCCTCTTCCTCCCTCCCTCAGCTCTCTTCCTTCAATCCTCTTCCTTCTGCCCTCGCTCACCACTTTAGAAACTTAGGGTCAAGACTGTCAGCTGAAAAGAGAGATCTGAGGGGGGAGTGCTGAGGAAAGAGGGTGGAGGGCTGAGCAGGGAGGGCGGAAGGAAGAGGACTGAGGGCGGAGGATGGAGGACTGAGGGAGGAGTTCGTATGACTGACGGCTCAGAAGGGAGGGTAGAGGACGTAGGTGTGATTGCAGATTTGGACGATGAGTGACGGTAAAAGCAACCGATGCGCCGTTCCGAAGGCTTAGGACATTGCATGAAGGACATGTATTTCACTGCAGGATGTCCTAAAATTTGTTCCCTATGGGTTATGTAGTTCCTGCAAGCTGTTTGTAAGCTGTGGAGTAGTTGTTACAATTTATAGCATCAGTGTTTAGTCCCTCCTTCCCTGCCAGGATTTTAAATGATGCAGAAAGAGAACTGTTAACCATCTGGATATCAGCATAGAAAATGGCATATATTCATACTTTTTGAAGAAACGGGTAACTGTGATGGATATATTAGGGGTTTCTGTGTTATGTGGGCCTCTTTATTACATTTTGCATTGGAAGCCGAGTTCCCCTGTAAGTATTTTACTCCACTACATTAACAACATGATGCTTCTATCGGTAATAAAATGAAAATGCATGTGATGAGTTTCAAATTTTTCTTCTACCCTTAATCTGCACTGCTTTATACATCTTTTTGTACATTTTTAACGTCATGATGATTTAAAAATGAATCATTATTTGTTAACTAGACAGCAAAAATATTCTGTTTAATGAATAAATGGCAAATTAAATTTATTTTTATGGTTATTAAAGATTAGGGATGTAGCGAACGTCGGAAAAAAAGTTTGCGAACATATTCGCGAACTTGCGCAAAAATGCGAGCGGTTCGCGAACGGTTCGCGAACCCCATAGACTTCAATGGGAAGGCGACCTTTAACATCTAGAAAAGACATTTCTGGCCAGAAAAATGATTTTAAAGTTGTTTAAAGGGTGCAACGACCTGGACAGTGGCATGCCAGAGGGGGATCAAGGGCAAAAATGTATCTGAAAAATCTGCCTGTGTGTGCTTGGAAGAGATAGTGTAGGGGGAGAGCTGTTAGTGATTTCAGGGACAGATGAAAAAAAAAATTAAAGTTGGTGCTGCTGAACTACTAGGAGCAGCAGATTAGCACACCAGTCCCACTCCCCAACACTGCTAGACTAATAGCACTGGGCTCTTATAGTAGTAGTACTAGTAGTAGTAAAACAACAAAAAAATAAATAAAAGCAGTCCTTACAAGGACTACTGTTATTGCAGCAGTCAGCAGATGAGATCAGAAGCAGGACAGCTGCCCACTGCAGCTACATACAGAGCACTGCAGTAGAAGGTAGATTACTAGCCAGCAAAGCTACCTAAGCTAAAATGTCCCTCAAACCCCTGCAGACTTCTGTCCCTCCAATAACAGAGCAGTATCAAAACGATTACTAGCCAGCAAACTTTCAACTGTCCCTGAAATCACTAACAGGCAGCAGCTCTCTCCCTACACTATCTCTTCAGCACACACAGGCAGAGTGAAAAAACGCTGCAGGGCTTCGGTTTTTATAGGGAAGGGGAGTGGTCCAGGGGAGAGCTTCCTGATTGGCTGCCATGTACCTGCTGGTCTGGGGTGAGAGGGCAAAAAAAAGCGCCAACAATGGCGAACCCAAAATGGCGAACGTCGCGCGACGTTCGCGAACTTCCGGCGAGCGCGAACACCCGATGTTCGCGCGAACAAGTTCGCCGGCGAACAGTTCGCGACATCTCTATTAAAGATAGAAAGGATCATTTTTGATGGCAAGTGTGATGTACAAAGTAAAATTCGGATACAAATCACCATGTTTTCTTAACCATAATATAGCGGAGGGGCTTCTTTCCTAAAAGAAATGTTTTTACTTGTAATTATGTATGAAAACTTGTGATGCCATAATTTCACTTTTTTTGCATAAATGTTGAAACCAACACTGTGACTATGATATGGTATCAGTTTCATGAATTGAGACCGGAGCTGGCAAAGACATCATCTTAGCTGTGGCATACATCAAATCATTTACTGCTTCCCCTGAACTCTTTTCCTAGCTGCCCATCAGTGATGATGAATGAAAGACCTTAACTCGCAATGCTTTCTTCAGAATTTCTCTGTAGAGAAGTGAGGTAATTGTCCAGGCTTGAGCAGTGAAAACAGATGACAGAAGATCAAGTAGGAAAAAGAAAGACACTATATTTTCACAATTTACTGTATAGTATCATATTGCTATTTACTAGTATATCTTTAAACCGGCATGGTCTGATTTAGATTTAGAGGTAGCAAGTATTTAGTGCTATCTAGTTGAACAATGCCGAACAAAAACAACTACTCATCTACTACTTATAAAACCTGAGGAAAGCCTATAAATCATTATTAGGAGGCACATTTATCAAAGGTCGAATTTCAAATTCATGTGAGTTTATTAAAACTCCCATAAATTTGAAATTTGACCAAAATGTATTAATAAAATCGAATCTTTGCTAATTGAATTTGATTCGAATTATAAAAACTCGATTTGATGTCAGAAAGGCTGCAAGCATCACCAAATTGATCCCTGGACCTCTTCCATTGACTTATACAGTAATTCAGCAGGTTTTAGGTGGCCAAAAGTCAAATTCGAGTTCTTAAAACACGAAATTCGAATTTAAACTCAAATCGAGTTTGGATAATTCACAATTCGAATTTGAGAGTTTTGACCAAAAGAAAATGTGAAAACTTTAATTCGAATTTTCACTTGGACCCTTAATAAATCTGCCCCTTAGTGTATTGTCATCATATGTTTAATTGGTTGTCCTTTGCCTTGTATACAAATATGGAATTATACTTTTCTTGGGATCAAATTTAGGATAACATGGTTAGGGATTAGGTGCTGAGGGGGATGCTATCAGGGTGCAATTGGTCATTAGAGTAGAACAGCGATTTGTGGCTGTAATAGTTCAGTTTTATGGGGTGCTTCTAATTGAGGCCTGTGAATGATAGTCAAGATAGTAAAGGTAATGGAGAAAGTAGAGATGAGAAATAGTCGAAAGATTGCAGTTGATGGGTGCCTCTACCCTTACTTACTTTCTATTTCTATAATGCATACTTCCATATTCATGGTCTTCGTGAAAAGTAGCATTTGCATTGTATTTGTGATTGCATATGCATTATGTTTACTGAAGCTATTGCTTTCTCATAATTAAAATCAATCATCACAACTTCTGGTCAAGGAAAATACTGGATGCTAAGAATATGATGACAGACCCTCAATTAGGAACCTATGGCCTAACCCATAAAACACATATAAAACTAAAGCAGTTTCCCATTGTCATTTAGTGATATTTTCATATAAGGACAATTCCTCCCAACTCCTAAGTAATTCTCTTTGTCCAAGGCAAAATATATTTATATAGATACCTCTGATTGGACAGTGGAACTGCAGCATCTGAGGAGCTCCATCAAAAGAATTTCCTTATATGTGAATAGCAGTAAGTTAGCATACTTGTGTGGAATTATTCAAGTGCAGGTAGGGTTGCCATCTGCCCAGTTTTGAAGCAGACAGCACAGTTTTTGGGAGGACTGCCCTAGTCAAAACTGCAGCTTGTTTTTCAAAAACTGGACAGGACTCTTAGATTGACACATCATAAATTCGAGTAAACCATAACAAGAGGCTGACACAAACTGGAACACAGTCTACATCTGCTGCTTAAACTGTTCATTACAAACTTATAGCACCTATAGTGCAAACAAAAAGCCTTACACGTTTTGTGCCTCCATGGGGCATTTAATCATAGGCAAAAAGACAGAAATAGAAACAAAGATTTCAAAGGTCCATCATCCAAATATATATATATCACAACCAATCACAGAAATAGTAACAAAATGAATACATCCAAATACAAACTAGTTTATAAATTTTACAAATATACACATTTATATTTACACATAGGTTTAGGTGCTAGTTAGTGATGGGCGAATTTGTCCCGCTTACCTTTGAATTTCCCGCAAAATTCACGAAACAGTGAAAAATTCTCGAAAAATCGTGAAATCTGAAAGTTCCCAAAAAAATCTTGAAATTTGAACGTTTTCACGAAAAAATGGTGAAATTCGGCAACTATATTGCCCCCTCTGGGATGCAGCATTAACATTTCTATACCTATGTGGTGAAGTGACCTGTTAGTACACTCATTAAATTTTATTGCTACACCAGATAGATATTTCATTACAAATTTAATTCAAATGTTCATGAATCCTTATTTTTTATTATATTGTGGGCTATAGGTCCAAATACACAACAGAATTTCAGATTACCTTTTTTTAATCACAGCAACCATTCCCGTTCTCATATTTCATGATCAAGTTATGCCTTACTGTACTCACTGCCCTATGAAAAGCCTTTTCCAAGCTATAATTTTTGTGTCCCCTATTTAAGTCTTTTTGCGTAAATTCATGTGATTTATTTTAAAAAATCAGAACATCACAGAAATTGACTGTAAGGTATATTTCTTATTGCATAATCAGGGTGACATGAACCTCAATGAAGTATTGTGTTAGCTGCACATTTTGTATGATAAATAGAAGTTGTTACCTTATTTCCATTAATAATTAGAGTAATATCTAAAAATTAATAGATTCAAGATTAATCTCTGATTTAAATTTCAAACAAAGCATTCAAAGTGTTCAAAGTTGCAGGTCATACAAACAGCAAATCATCAATATATCTTCCATAATAACAGATTTAGTCCTTATGTATATTTGCCTAATCATAAATATAAACCTCCTTCCACCATCCTAAAAAAGTTTGACACAGAAGGGCACACATTTTGCGCCCATATCTGTACTGCAAAAATATATATCATCAAAAAGAAAGTACTTATGGGACTTTAAGTAAAAAAGAAATATTGTTAGTATCATAACTAAACTAAATGACTAAATGAAATTGAAAATGTGAAGCCTTGATGGTTTGATATTCAAGAATATAAATATGTGACATCTACAGAGGCTCTGTCTCTTTAGATTATCAGAAAATCTCATATTCAGAATGCTTCATGATATTACAATTGTTTTCTTTTAGTGTGTTTTGGGACCCATAAGTGTAATGGCCCTTATGGCTTCATTCCCTCCCAGTGTCTCCCTTTCACTGTTGCTGGGTTAAAACCCATGTAACAACTTATACATTATTTGCATACCCTTTCTATTGGTTCTAGGTTGTGACCACTTCCTGCAGTGCTGTAACAAAGTGCTTTGCAGGGAGGGGCACTTCCTCTTTGGCCTGCAGCAGTCAACCTGAGCAGTTGTTTCACTGAGCCTGGAGTCAAGATGGCCCCAGAAGTGTCGGGGTACAGGGACCCCGTGAACGAGGTGAGCTAGTGTGTAGTGTAGCTCCTGTTATAGCACTCTAAAGAGAGAGTGAGGCTAGTGAGAAAGAGCAGCTCAAGCTCCAACTAGGATGATAGATGGGAGTAGCTCTACCCCAGGCTTTTCTTTGCCTGTAGTGAAGGGACCGCTGTATGATGAGAGAATTAGGCTATGGTGTAACCCTGTTCCAAGTCTGCTGTGGGGGTCCAAGCCACATGAGTCACTGAAATCCTGGAAGGTGGTCTCTCAACTCCTTTGGGCTATGCCTTGTGTGGTGTGTCTATATGCTGTCTCTGCTACACCTGTGAATGTACTTGGAGATGTACTGTAGCTACCTCCTGTGTGAGTATTACAAATCCCTGTGGCGTTTTGTTTTAAATAAAACCTGTCCTACTGTTTTGCAAAGAACCCCTGGCGTCCAACTCTATTTTTGTGTATTTTTGGCAGTAGTGAGTTGTAGTCTAACAACATCAGCACGTGTGTTTCCATTTTTGCAAAAGACCATCCTGGAGAAAGGAGGTTGTGTGTAACCCATGCTCTATCAGACTAGTTGGTATTTCACTAGGTGCACTGCCAAACAGAGCCTCAATGTAGGTTGACAATCCACATAGGGGCTACCAAATGGCCAATCACAGCACTTATTTGGCACCCCAAGAACATTTTTCATGCTAGGGTTGCTCCCCAACTCCTTTTACTTCTGAATGTTGCTCACAGGTTCAAAAGGTTGGGCATTATACAAGAACACTTTAACTTTACATCGTATGTTATGTGGAACACAATATGGTGGATTCTATGGCGCTCATTTAAAGGGGATGTATGATGTGCCAAATGTCTGCAATTAGTTTGTTTCCTTTTCACTGCATCTATGCATCTATCTAATAAGTTATGTTTAAATACAAACAAATGTTCAATCTGGCATCGTTGAGAGTATGAGTCCTTTCCAAGAATAATTGGAAACCTAGCACAAGCAAATAAATTGGAAAGATACAGTAGCTTCCCAATATTACAGGTTACAGTGTTAAAATAATAGTGCATTACCGATATAAATAAAGTTTCTATTAAGTTGATGTTTCAGTCAAATTATAGATGTATGAGCACGCATATGTGTATATATCAAATGTATAACAAGGTTCCTAAGATATAAAGCTTGAAGAGTTATTTCATTATAATTCCAATTGACAATAAATTGCATGTTCAAAGAATATAATGCCCAGAGTACAAAAAAATCAGAAAAAAGCAGAATGTGATAGAATGTGGGCAGGTGATGTAATTCACATAAAGCATTAGGTAATATTTATTTCCATGCCACAGAAGTGCATTTCAAGGAAATCAGTTATATATTGTTATTCTGCATGAATTTAGAGAATCCTCCTTGGCTGAAAGCTCTTAGGATAGATTAATGTTTTTCTTTTAGCTCACTCTATCAGAGCAGGGATTTGCAGACAACAGCTGCAACAAATTCCCCTGACTGAGAAGAATTACAAGTATTATCACCTAGATCATTAAACTGGGTTCATAGATTGCAGAATGTCCTCAATCAATTCATCTAAGATAACTCGATGCCAGCTGGACCCCCTCAGTGAGAACTTGACTTAATTGGCCAATAAGTGGCTTGAAAAGGTGCATGCTATTTGATAAAATTACAGGCTGAGCAAGTGATTACAGTTTGGACAACTGCTGAGGGTAGACTGTAGGTCAGACCTTTTGGAGGAGGCTAAGTTAATGTCCACTATTAAATGCTGCTGTGAAAAATGCTAGCCCACTTGGTGCTTGGATGTAAAGAGTATGCAGGTCACCCTTCAGCTGAAAGAGAGTATTCGTTGTGCACATTTATCATCTTCTTGGCCTCATTTCTGCCTGGGCTCCAGTAATATACTAACATCTTCTGGCAGTTTCATCATTTTCTATATATTCTTCATTTTATTGGCATATCTAAATTATGATGTTAGCAGAGCAATACATCTCTCAGTAAAAAAAAAATACTTTGCTTCAATTATGTCCCAGGAGTATTTTTCGGGAAAGGTTAAAGCATCAGGAAGTGAAAAATGTATAAATTATCTTGTTGTTATTTTCCACTCCGTGCAAGTTCCAGCACATGCTTTATATATATATATATATACTGTATGCATGGCAAATGTTACTCCTCCCCGGCAATTTATCCCTCAGAACAAATAGTTTAAGAAAATGTCAGCATCTGAATATTTAACTCAACATCATTCTGCACTGGCAAATATTTACCCTGCTTCACGTTAAAACAAAGACTCCTTATGGGAATTCTGCCAGACAATTTATTTCCTGCTAAACACTCCCAATGTACTTGGGAAGGTAAACTAAGAAAAGCAAACAAGTTTATCTTTACCTAATTATACAGTAGTTATGGGATAATGCTACAACTGTCTTCCCACTTTTAATCAAGACGTCGCAGTGTGGAGTTAACTGCTGAAATGGGAGCTCTTTGTGTCTTACAATAAATTAGTGTTGTACAGCGAGGAAACAGCTCTGATTAAAAGAACAAACTTCAAAACAACGCTGAACTTGCAACCCTTCAACTCTTGTATCTTACAGCTCCCAGCATCCTTAGCCAGCCTTTACTATAACAATCTACAAGGCTTCGTCATGTTTTATAAAAATGAGCCTATATCAGTTTTACTATTCTTGCACCTTAGGGTCCCACTATTGTTTTAAATATAGACATTTTCCTTTATTTCCAATAAAATAGGTGTCCTATATTAGTCTTTTGGGAAGGTGCTTGACTGTCCTCTTCTTGAGTTTGTTCTTTTCTAACAATTGCTTGAGAAAATGCAAAAGTCCTTTGCAAGTTACTGTACAGAGTTACAGCTGCAACTGTGGGATTCTTTGTAACCTTAATGGTCATATAATATTTCCCCCTTTTATGTCCAAATAAATTTCAACACTAGACCTATTGTGTCACTTTGAGCAAAAATCATATAATGTGGCAATAAAAAGAACCAACTTAGTCTGCCGATTTAAGGGGCAATATAATTCCATATTCAGCATATGATCAAGAAAAAGCTTAAACAGTTCTGCTTATTACTTGACCTCTTTAAGCAGTAATGGGGTACTGGGGCATTCCAGCTGCACCTCCTGAACATTGGAAAGTCAACACTAGGATGAAGGAAATATTTTATTCTACTATACCAAAGACCAAAGTTGGTACATTAAGGGACTTAGGAGAGTGAGGGATTGACTGACTCTACATACCCCTCATTCAACAGGCTTTATGGGGGATGCATTAAAAGGTCGAATATGGAATTCATGTGAGTTTTTAAAAACTCCCCTAAACTCCCATAAAATCCAAAAATCAACTAATCGAAATTTATTAAAAAAAAAATCAAATTTTTCAAACTCGAATGAATGGAATTGACCCGACAACCTCGAATTTGATTCTAATTTTAAAATCTCGATTTGCATTTTCTCTCTGAATGTCAGAAGGCTGCAAGCAACTCAGAATTTATCCCTGGACCTCTCCTTGACTTAAACAGCAATTCAGCAGGTTTTAGGTGGCTAATAATCGAATTCAAGTTCTTAAAGGGCCAGAGTATGATGAATCACGATAATCGATTTTTAGATTTTTTTTAAAAACTCTAATCGAATTTGAATAACTCCCTAGTCGAATTTGACAGTTTTGACGAAAAATTTTTCAATTTTCAATTCGACCCTTGAAAAAACTGCCCCCTAGTGTTATATAAACTTGCATATACAGAAAGAATACTATTGTGTCCAAGATTATTGTGTCTGCTAACACACATATAAATAAAACTCTATTTCATTACTACAGTTTGTAAAATGTGTTTTTTTGTTACTTATTCATAGTGAAAGACACGTCAACAAATATTGATGTCAACATTCAAGGTAGCTTAAAGGTTACAGAACAGACAGAAATACACACAGGCAATGAATCAAGCTCACCCCATAGTCATTAAGTTGGCGTAATTCATAGACATATACCTCATTCCTCCAAAACAGGAAAAAGAAAAAGAAGTACTCATGAGTCTTATTGAAACATTTGTTAGGTTGATGTTTCTCAAAACCAGCAAATATGTTTGTGCTGTACGTTTGTTCCAATTACTAGAGCTCAGGTTGGAGAGTATTGATGATTGTTATATCTTATGTGTTTAACACTGACTCTTGCAATATATACATAGAATAATGTGCAGCTTACTGTCATTTATAAGGCTATTAGAAGAAGCGCTCGGTGACAAGGGCCCAGCAGGTCTGAGACTAATCTCCATCTAATTATACGAAATATATAGTTAAATAATATATATATAAATTTATAAATGGGGAGATTGGTTAAGGAGGTACATGGCACCTACAAGTGGCAAATTAAAACCAGCAGTTTGCTTTTGTTAATAAACACTTTCTTTAAAAAAAAACAACAATGGTTGTGAGTCCCTCCAAAAACATTAGTCAAGGGTAATCAAAAGTACTAAAGCATTTATTAGGACATAATGAATGGAGGCCTAACACGTTTTGTGCCTGTTGGGGCACTTACTCATGGGCTCACTTTCTTTACCTGCATGGTTAAAGGTGATTTGGGGTTGATGTTATTGGGAATCCATAAAGCTCTAAACCACTGAATGCAGGTGAGAGGCTACATTTAAATGAATGGGCTAAGTAAACACTTGCATTCCCTTGTGAGGGAACACATAAAAGGTCATGGGGAACACATGAGCAAAAGCTTGTCTGTAATAGCCCTAAGAGACAGTGGGGTGGACTCTCAAATCCTTGGGCCAGACCGTGTTTCCCAGCTGTTATCTGAGATAATTAAGATGTGAATGGAAAATTACCCTGTCTCAGTGTGAATAAAACAGGGACTGACTAGCTTCAACTTTGAACTGCATGCTGTCGCCTGAGTGATTCCCCCACAAAAAAACATGTATATTATATTATTATCTCTCTCTCTTTTTTTCTCTCCATACATACCGGTATACACACATAAACGTCACTATATTGATGTGATGAATTTTTGCATGATTCAAGTTGTGCTTTCTTCTTTTATATCTACAATATATATATAAACATATTCATATACACTGTCCATATTCCCTCAGCACTCCACATGGGAAGGCACAGTTATCAATGGTCAAATTTGAAATTCATGTTATTTTTAAAACTCCCATAAACTCCTATGAACTTGAAATACGACCAATCGAAATTTACTATAATAATCGCATTTTTTAAACTCAGGTGAATAGGATGGACCCAAAAACTTTGAATTTTAAAAACTCAATTCAAGTTTTTTTCACAGAAGGCATAGAAGGCTGCAAACAACTCCAAATGAATCCCTGGACGTCTCCCAATGACTTAAAGATCTATTCGGCAGGTTTTAGGTGGCGAATAGTTGAATTTGAGTTCTTAGACTCAAATTGAATTTGAATAACTCCCTAGTCGATTTTGACAGTTTTGACCATAAAAAAAAAACTCGAAAATTCAAATTTCAAATTTGAATTTTCAATTAGACCCTTGATAAATCTGGCCCTTATATAAAAAAAGCGTTATCAAATCTACAAGCAGTGAAGGTAAATACACATGACAATTTGTTGACATGGTTTGAACAAACACCCATCAGCAGACGCTTCCCCATCAACTGCCCCATGTGTCAGTCCTCAAAAAGTAACAAGATTTCAAGATTTGTATCCACAGCTGCTTTTTGGAATTGAGCTACTAGACCAGGAGTGCCCATACTAATGTGTGGTCTACTTTTAGTGATGTTGTTCCATTATGATCTACATTGATTCACGAGAAAATGTATATTGTTATATTTAAACATCTATTTTTTATGTAACCTTAACATACTGTAATAAATATGAGAATGAAAATCATGAAACAGGAGGGTGATTTAGTGAAGCTGTTTGTTGACAGAGTCTTGAGATCTACTGATCACCAGCTAAAGGTCTACTGGTAGATCCCGATCTGCCTTTTGGACATCCCTGTACTAGGCAGTCTATAAAGGATAAGGGGATGGGGAAAGCTAAGATTTAATTGGAGAGAGGACACACCCACCCCTTTATTAATAATATATACTCATAGTGGAGTGCTGAAAGGATACAGTATACAATTAAGCCACACCTAAATGGTGCACTCAGCTATTAGATATTAGCGCAGTGGTCTGCACCACATGCTGGATTTTTAGTCCAGCACAAGGTGACTATGCCCTGGACATAAGTGCTCAATTAATTAGCACTAAGCCACAATTTATGTAATCCTTAATGCTCTAGGACTTTAATTTTGGGCATTGTTAAATTACCCCCTATATCACATGAATAAATGCAAAGGTTCAGGACCAGATGTTATTCAATACAAGGTGCTACGGGTAGGGCCACACGGGGCCGAAATCAGCCTGCTGAAATCCACAGGCCGATTTCAGCCACTACTGTGGGCAGTAGCCTCCCTGCTATGTTCACATCCGGAACCGTTGTGTAAGCTCTGCCGTGAATACACTCAGATTTCGGTAAAGTAATGTGGAACTGTGCATTTTGTGCCAATATCTGCTGAGTGTGTTCTGGGTGGAACCAACACAATGGTTCAAGACACGAATAGAAGAAACTATTGCGTGCAGTCAGGGCTGATATGTGAAAGATGTATGAAGAAGCAGTAGAATTCTTAATGAATCCGATAAGAGTTGAGTGTAGGACTGGCCAGGGATGATGTTGACGTAGTTGGCCAGCTTAAATATATTGCAATATATGGACAAACAATCCCTGTTTTATTAAAGGGTAGTGTGTAGGGATGTAGCGAACTGTTCACTGGCGAACTTGTTCGCGCGAACTTCGACCGTTCGCGTCCGCCTAATGTTCGCGAACATTTGGGAACGTTCGCATTTTGAGTTCGCGTTCGATTTGAATACAAATCGTTCGACCATTCGACCATTCGACCGCTAAAATCGAACGATTTCCATTCGTTCGAACGATTTCCATTCGTTCGAACGATTTCCATTCGTTCGAACGATTAAAATCCTTCGAACATTCGATTCGAATGAAAATCCTTCGATCGAACGATTAAAATCTTTCGAACGTTCGATTCGAATGAAAAATCCTTCGAACGTTCGATTCGAATGAAAAATCCTTCGAACGTTCGAATCGAACGATTTTAGCGGGTGTTCGAAGTTCGCGAACTGTTCGCGAACTGTTCGCGAACGTTCGCATTTTTTGCCGGTGTTCGCGAACGGCGTTCGCGAACACCAAATCGGCAGTTCGCTACATCCCTAGTAGTGTGTTTTTTAGGAGCTCAAGGCACAAAATGTTTCAGTGTCTTAAATCTTTTGATAATGGGTTGAGTGCAGAGGATTCTTGTTTTTGTCTATATGAATGTTGTGGCCACAGCCTCATTGCACCCCGCTTAATGGTTTAAAAATTAGTGGTGAGCACAACATTCACAACATTTGTTACAGATACAATGTTATTTTTAAAGAGATTTAAAAGCATCAACCCTAATACTCAGCCCTGAAGCACACACAATGTGTCTTCTCCTCTGGCAAATACACAGTGCCCTCTTGGCTCCTTGTAGTTGTTGCCCCATCCCCAGCAGTCTGATTCCTCTAAATGTATGTGCCTGTTTCTATACAATGCTTTATTCATAGTTTCAGAGATTTGACTTAGCAAATTAAATATAACATTTTGTACACCGCAATTTGCTGTATAAGCTGTGGCTTAGAACATTGTGTATGCCCTAGTGTGTGATGGGCCTATATTTTTAATAGATTTTATAAAACTTTTTAAACATAAATCTAAGTATACAATCTGAAATTTTAAAGAATTAAAGAATTTAATTCATAAAAATTGTTTTGTGAGTGTTTCTCAAGACTATTTTCCATAATCAAAATCTTTAATGATACAAATAAAAATTATCAGTGCATGATGAATGCATGTAAAATATACATTAATAAAGGCCAAATTTACGTATTATCAGCTACAATTTATACCAAAAAAAAAAAAAAAAAATATATATATATATATATATATATATATATATATATATATATATATATATATATATATGCAAATATAAGACATTACAAATAAATTCATACGTGTCTGGCATAATTACATCTCATTTTGGTGCTGTGGGCATGCCTCTAAATATTTACATAATCTCTGGGGTTTTGGATACTCTGAATTAAACCAGAACATAAGATTTTGTTTTTCAGGCAAAACAACACAAGACAATGAAGCAACAATGCCCTTTCATTCCATTCTGTAGTGGCCCTACTTTGGCAGGACCTGGAACGAAAGTAGGAGTCATGGTTGATTGATGTCTGCTTTTTTCAGTCAGAACTGACTTTAGAAGTTGTCTAGAAGTCTTCATTTAATTTATATCACCTTTTATTATACTCACTCACTGCAACTCACTGCGAAGCATTGCTGACTTATTAGTGCTGGGGTACCCTGAACCCTGTTCTTACTGGGAGGGTATAAATTTCACCTCCAATATTACCACCCCACTTGCACTGAAAGAGGCCAAGGGGAAGTCCCCTGGACCCCCAATTGCAGAAGACCCTTCCACTAACTTTCCTTTACCCAACCCCAAGTGCAGGGAGTCCTACATGGGTCCAATCAGAAGGTTCCATGCCCGACCCATAACTTCTGACCTCTAACCCGACCCACACCTTCCACCGAACACACCCGCCTACCAAAAAACGCTACCTGACCCAGACCCTATTAAAACCGGAAGTAATGTCACTGTAGACCAGATGTGACGTCACTCTGTGTGCCCATTCAGCAGGGCAGGGACATGAAAATTTTCCTACATCACTGGAGAGGGACTACTCCCATACCTTAGCCAGTTCAGGTACCCAGGTAGGTTACCCATGGAATGCCCACATGGTCAGGGAACCAGAGCTTCTCTGCCCGAAACCCAACCAATTTGTGGATATTCTAAAGGTATCCAACCCCAGTGCAAAACTCAGGGAGATAAACAGTGATTTAAAATCTCTATGATCCATACTGAATCTTCTGATGAATGGTGAGTAAGTGTGCCCATAGATGTTGGGAAACATTAGAGCATCCACCAGTTTCTAAGTGTTTCGAGGGTTCATCTATGTCAATAGACGCACTTAATCACCATTTATCAAAAGAGCCAGGATGGATGTACAATATATGTACCCATATAGAAGTGCAGGAGCATGTTTGCACACAAGTATTTTACCAAACTGCTTAAATTGATTCATTTTGAAGTTCATTTTGGAGCACTCACAGTTGTGGGTCTGTTTGTAAATGAAAAATCTATGAATCTTTGAAAAATGTTCAGAAAGTTGGTTGGCTCATAATGACATTATGTTTATCTACACAAAGTTGTGCACATCACAACTTGTGTACCTTAAACGACTCTCTACTGCTAGTGAGATTTGTCCCTGCAACCCAAAAGTGCTTTCGAGTAACTCTAAAGGTGGCCATACATGGAGAAATCCGCGATGTCGCCAAACGAGCGGATCTCCCTCCGATATGCCCTAGGGCCCAACGATCGGATCCTAACGATGCCCAAACGGGCCGTCGGATCGCGGGACCGCATCAACGAATAGATGTGGCCGCGATCCGACGGGATTTTCTGTCCCATCCGATCGAGATCTGCCCGACTTTCGGCCAGATCTCGATCGGTGAAGCCCGTCGGGGGGCCCCATACACGGGCCAATAAGCTGCCGACACGGTCTGTCGGCAGCTTTTATCGGCCCGTGTATGGCCACCTTAAGGCAGTGAACCCCAACCAGTGGCTCACCACCAACATGTTGCTCGTCCACAATCAGGTGCTTATTTTTGAATCCCTGATCTTGGGCAAGTTTTGGTTCCATAAAAACCAGGTGTACTGACAAACAAAGTCTCCTGTATGCTGCCAGTCCACATAGAGGCTACCAAATGGCCAATCACAATCCTTTGTTTTTAACCACCCAGGAACATTTTTTGTGCTTGTATTGCTCCAAAACTAATTAAATTATATCTGAATGAGGCTAACAGGTAAAAAAAAGTACCACTGCTTTTTTGTGATTACTTGGCTCCAGCAATAAGGATCAGTATAGCTTCATTGTTATTGATCATCTGAGAGCTTTGTTATCTGAGTTGAACAAAAACACAGAATAACACAGAATAACTAATGAATAGCCTAAACAAAATACTGATTTACATATTTATTCCCCCCCCATGATTACACGAAGGCGCACTTGCAGCAAATTGCTTCTACTGTTAGGCTGCTCTAAATGTTTTATGAATATGAGGGAAATTTTGCTGGGCCATCTTTCCTTTGGCACTCCTGTTAATTACTTATTCACCATGTTCCTGCTCTGTTCCTTGCAAAATGTGTTACGCATTAATTCTGATTATATACAAAACCCACCTGCAAGGAAAATCTCTGCATCAGTAATGCTGATAAAATGAGCAGCTCTCCTGGGGCCTTACAGAGAAACTGGATACTGGACAGAATTAGAAACTTGTAGCTACGGCTATTCATAATGTCATTAACATAAAGGCAATTAAATGAGTTTTTAACCTACAACCCTTTATTGTTATTAATGAACATTACAAAACTCAAGAGATAAAGTTGGTAATTATCACTGCACTGAGCACCGCAATAATGTGCTTAAATATAAAAACAAAACAAATGATTATTGTTAGTATTTTCAGGAGCTGAAACCCCTAGGAACAGCTCAGTCAAATTTAATCATGCAGCTCTACACCAAGAGGGTTAATTAAATGAGGCCCTTTACCTTCAGCTAGCTTGGTGATTCAGTTAACAGACCAAAGGAAATGTACATTTCCACTTATAGTGAACACTTCATTTTACTTCTAGGTCAGCTGGTGGAACTAAAATATGAAATATTTCCTTTTTTCTATTTTCCCATAAAAGAGTGTAGCCTTGCTCTTGCTGAGTTGGAAATTACAAAATAAGCTGTTTGTTTCAGAATTGATGTATCTGAATATAATGACTT